>NC_037676.1:14550577-14580747 GCF_003255815.1 Theropithecus gelada
GGAGTCTACAGAGACAGGCAGGTTTCCTTGAGCTGCTGTGAGCTCCACCCAGTTGGAGCTTCCCAGCAGCTTTGTTTACCTACTTAAGCCTCAGCAATGGCGGGCGCCCCTCCCCCAGCCTCGCTGCTGCCTTGCCGGTAGATCACAGACTGCTGTAATAGCAATGAGGGAGGCTCCGTGGGTGTGGGACCCTCCCGGCCAGGTGTGGGATATGATCTCCTGGTGTGCCTGTTTGCTCAAAGCGCAGTATTGGGGTGGGAGTTACCCGATTCTCCAGGTGTTGTGTGTCTCAGTTCCCCTGGCTAGGAAAAGGGATTCCCTTCCCCCTTGCGCTTCTCAGGTGAGGCAATGCCTCGCCCTGCTTCAGCTCTCGCTGGTCGGGCTGCAGCAGCTGACCAGTACCGATCGTCCGGCACTCCCCAGTGAGATGAACCCAGTACCTCAGTTGAAAATGCCGAAATCACCGGTCTTCTGTGTCGCTGGCGCTGGGAGTTGAAGACTGGAGCTGCTCCTATTCGGCCATCTTGCTCCGCCCCCCCCCGGTTAACATAATTTTAATGTATTACATTCAGCAGCTTAGAGATTTATTCACTTGGTGATTTTCACTTGACAAAGGAGAAGTGTATACATTGATAAATTTAGTTATTATTAAAGGACTTACATATTTTTTTCTCCATTAAGATAACTTTTTATTGTCCCTAATGAAACTAAATACTGTATGTCTGATATAAATGGATTTCTTAAAAATTATACTTTAAGTTCTACGGTACATGTGCACAACGTACAGGAACAGAAAACCAAATACCGCATGTTCTCACTCATAGGTGGGAATTGAACAATGAGATCACTTGGACACAGGAAGGGGAACATCACACACTGGGTCCTATTGTGGGGTGGGGGGAGGGATAGCATTAGGAGATATACCTAATGTAAATGATGAGTTAATGGGTACAGCACACCAACATGGCACATGTATACATATGTAAGGACTTATATTTTTAAGTGTGTAACAATTTATTTCCTTTTATTCTTGATAATGCAAATGTGTGACACTGTAGGACAGAGGTTAGTGAGATTTTTCTGTAAAGAGACACATATGTTTCAGGCTTTGTGGCCTTACATATGGCCTGTGTCACACATTCTTTCTGTTTTTACAACCTGTAAAAAATATTAAAACTGTGCTATAGAACATGAATTTGGAGACTTAAGGCAAGAAATGCTATATCCACACAATCAGTTAAAATACTAGACACCCAGATTGCAGAGAATGTTAAAAAGTTTCCTCTTTTTTTTTTTTTTCAGAAATTATGTTCTATTTTTGTTTCTTTTGGAAGGAGTCTGTGTTTTATTTTCTAAGTGTTGTTGAAAATTTTTACATGTTCAAAATCTCAGCAATGCTTTTTGTAGACAGACAACTTATTCTAAAATTTATATGGATAGAGGCACAAGGTAACTAAAACTATTACTGGAAAAGGAAACCTATATATTGAAAATGAAGAAAAAAATGAGAGGGAACACTCTATCTGATACTGGGGCCTACAATATAACTACAGTAATCAAGACAGTGTGGTAGTGGCAGAGAGGTAGATATAGATCAATGGAACAGAACAGACAAATCCACACAAATATGCTCAGTTGATTATTTTTACAAATGTAAAAAAGCAATTAAATATAGAAAGGATAACCTTTATAACAAATGCTGCTAGAACAATTGGACATGCAAGGGAAAAAATTAAGCCTCACACCATGTAAGAAAATAACTCAAGATAGATTATGGTTTTGAATGTTAAGTATAAGGCTATACAACTTAGAAAAAGAAGAGGAGAAAGATTTCAGATCTAGTCAAAGAGTTCTTAAACAGACACCAAAAGCATAACTATTTTGGGGGGAAAATTTATAACTGGACCCCATCAAAATTAAAAATCTTTACTCCACTAAAGACACTGTTAAGAGGTTGAAAAAGCAAGTTATAGACTGGAAGAAAACATTGCAAACCACATATCTGACAAAGGACTAGTATTTAAATTATATAAAGAACTCTCAAAACTCAACAGTTAAAAACAGAAAGAAAAACAAAGACCTAATTAGGTAAAAGACACAAGAGACATTTCACTGAAAGGAATATACAGATGGCAAATAAGCAAATTAAAAAAAAAAACAACATCATTAGCCATTAGGGAAATGCAAATTGAGATGACAATGAGGTACCCCTCATTGTTTTAACTGAGTACCTAGTAGAATGACTAATATTAAAAAAATACCGTTAACACCAAATGCTGATAGGCATGCAGAGAAATTGGATTAATTTTACATTGCTGGTAGGCATGTAAGATAGTACAGATGCTTTCGAAAACAGTTTGATAGTTTCTTATACAAGTAAACATGTAAGTACCATATGACCTAGTTATTCCACACATAGGAATTTATCCCAGAGAAATAAAAACTCTCTATACACACAAATAAAACAAAACAAAACAAACAAACAAAAAACCTCTGGGCAGGGTGCAGTGGCTCACGCCTATAATCCCAGCACTCTGGGAAACTGAGGCAGATGTATCACCTGAGGTCAGGAGTTAGAAACCAGGCTGGCCAGCATGGTGAGACCCCGTCTCTACTCAAAATACAAAATTAGCTGGGTAATTACGTGCCTGTAATCTCAGCTACTCGGGAGGCTGAGGCAGGAGAACCACTTGGACCCGGGAGGTCAAGGTTGCAGTGAGCAGAGATTGTGCCATTGCACTCCAGCCTGGGCAACAAGAGTGAAACTCTGTCTAAAACAAACATAGAAATCCTGCACAAATGTCTGTAGCAGCTTTGGGCAGTATACACAGAGTGGAAACAACTCAGATATCCTCCATTGAGTATATTGCTAAACTTTGGTACATCCATCCCATGGAACATTACTCAGTAGTAAAAAGGAACAAATTATTGATATATGCAATAATTTGAATGAATCTCAAGTAATTTATGCTGAGTGTAAAAAGTCAGTCCCCCAAAGTTACATAATATATAATTCCTCAAAATGGTAAAGCTGTGGGAATGAAAAATAGGTAAGTTGCTGCCTGGCATTGTTGGGGAAGAGAATGTGGCTACAAAAGAGTAGCAAGGGGGATCCCTGCGGTGATGGAAGTGTTCTGTATTTGGACTGTATCCGTGTCTATATCCTGGCTGTGATACTGTACTATAGTGTTGCAAAATATTTTCATTGGAGAAACAGGGAAAAGGATACATGTGATCTTTCTGTGTTATTTCTTACAAATGCATATAAATCTATAATAATCTCAAAATTAAAGCTCAATTATAAAAAAAAAATGTAAGATGAATACAGGGGAAAGCCCAATGATAACACCGCTGAAAGTCTTTAATTTTTAGAGAAATATGCATCAGTTTGGGCTCTATCTTTGTCTTTTTGGTGTTGCTATAATAGAATACCTAAGGCTGAGTAATTTATAAGGAAAAGTTCATTTGGCTTATGATTCTGGTGGCTGTTAAGTCCAAAAGCATGGTGCTGGCACCTGTTCAACTTCTTGTGAGGGCTTTTGTGGTGCATCATAACACGGCAGAGGATAAAACAGGAAGCGGACACGTGAGGTGACCAAACAGGGAGAGGAACATCACTTTATAATAACCCACTCTCATGGGAACAAATTTGTTCCTGTGAAAGTGAGAACTCATTTACTCACCAAGACAGCATTAATCTATTCATGAGAGATCTGCCCTCAGGACACAAATGCCTCCCACTTGGGCCCTCCTCCCAACAATGCTGCACTGGGAACTAAACTTCAACATGAGTTTTGAAGGGAACAAACTACATTCCAAACACAGCTGGCTTACTTACTTTTGGAATTTGGCTCTTAGAGGTGAGGAGGCTAGTATGAAGGGTACCCAGGCTTATAAATATTATAACTTGAATGGGATGGCACTAAAGTTTAAATGTTTTTTCTGTCGGAAACTCATGTTGAAAGTTAATCCCCAATGTATTAATAGGTGGGGCCCTTAAGAAATGATTGGGTTATGAGGGCTCTGCTGTCATGAATGATTAATTCATTAACGGATTTATGAATTAATGCCTCATTGGGTTAAGGGACTAATTGGTTATCATGGAAGTAGGTTATTTATCATGAGAGTGGGTCTCTAGCAAAAGCCAACTGGGTGCCAGTATGCCCCTTCTCATCACTCTCCACACCACCTTGAGACTCTGCAGAGAGTCTCAGCAGCAAGAAGGCCCTCACCAGACATAGGTCCCTTACCTTTGGACTTTCCAACCTTCAGAACTGTAAGAAATATTTTTTTAAGTGTAAATTACTGACTCGCAAGTATTCTGTTATAGAAACAGAAATGGACTAAGATGGAAGGGCAAGAACTCTTAATGAAAATGCTTGCTATATTTCTTTCGGTGTTTTAAATATTTTATATGGTTTTATTTATCAATCAGATATTCCTTGCAAAGTGGCCCATATAGCTCACATGACAAAAGTTTGCATGTAGTTGTAGAAAGAAGGAAAGCAGGGTGCAAAGCAGAGTAAATTTAGAAAAAGCGTATTGTATATACTTATGTTCTGTGAATAAACTTGGAATTAGGCAAGACATTAATCAGTATGTACATGCAGTGTCACCAATGTATTATCTCTCAACTGTTTACTCATTTGCAAAAGCCATTGGCCATGAATTGCTTTGGGCTTATGTGGTGTGAGCTTTCATCCTTAACAAAATCACACTGTTACAGAGAAGTTAGGATGAGGTTTTGTGACTTCCCAATATTAATATATCTCTTTTTGTGGATTATTAATGTTTTGAGTTACATATATATAAATACTTTATGGAGAACCTAGTGTTTTGGACCATTAGTTACCTCCCTGGACCCCACGAAGGAAGATTTGATTTTGTAAGGGTATCTGTGATATCTTAGCTGTCAAATTCTCATGATTGGTTAGAGTAGTTAAACAATGGGACCTGGACAAGCCAGGGCCAATTCTAGTATATACATACAAAAATCATGGAAAATAGAGCACAATTGCCCTGCAGTCTTAAGGGAGTCTTTTCAAGCAGTACACACCTGCATGTGTCCACTCTGACTGTTGGCATGGTTACTATTGATCGATGAGCATATCTTATTGGGTGTGAGGAATTTTTAACACCACCCCGATTCTAAAACTCTGTCATTCCAAATATTTTCCTCCTGACTCTTTTGCCATCTTTCAATCATCCTGTGTTATAGAAAGACTCTTGAGGGCAATTTAGTGCAGAGCTTCCCAGTTAGTATTCCATAGTATATTGATTTATTGGTTCTCTAACATTAGTGTATGTCAGAATCACCTGGAGAACTTGTTTAAATGCAGATTTCTGGGCCATGCTTCCAGTTTCTGATTCCTTAGGTCTAGAGTAGGGCCCAAGAATTTGCATTTCTAACAACATCCCAAGTAATGCATGATGGGTTGCAGCCAATGGCGATGCTACAGAGTTGCTAGACAGTGATCTCCTCATCTTTGGCTGCTGCAACACTTGGGCCTCATATGTCAGGTTGCTCACATGCTAGGCTGATCACCCCCATGTGCCTTACAAATATTGTCACTTTTTATTTGTGCCATCATGTGGAAAGGTTGATGAGTGCTGATTCCATGGATTTCTGGATAAGTGTTAGGGAACAAAACAGGACTTGTATTATTGAAAAATAAAGGTAAAACTTTGGACAGGCATCTTCATGCTTTTATCATAGGATTAATACGTTTGCCATATAACACAGAGTGGAGGAATTTTGTGTATGAGGCAAATGCATCTTGTTCCAAAAATTTAGTCCTGATAACAAGAAGACTAAAGAAGAGGCCGGGTGCAGTGGCTCACGCCTGTAATCCCACTTCGGGATGCCGAGGTGGGTGGATCACTTGAGGTCATGAGTTCGAGACTAGCCTCACCAACACTGTGAAAACTGTCTCTACTAAAATACAAAAATTAGTCAGGCGTGGTGGCGGGCGCCTGTAGTCTCAGCTACTCGGGAGGCTGAGGCAGGAGAATTGCTTGAACCTGGGAGGTGGAAATTGCAGTGAGTCGAGATGAGAGACCAAAAACAATCAAATAGAAAACCTTTCCTTGCAGTGTTTCAATCCACAGAGAACCTGGCTCTGGAAGTGACACTGCCAGCCTGGCCATAGATGATGAAATCAGAGAGAAATAATGGGCAAAATTGGGCTCATTAGCATCCTACCCAGAAATTTGCACATTGGAACCAAGGGGTAGTTTGATGGGAATATCATTGAATCTATGAATTACTTTGGGCAGTATGGCCATTTTCATGATATTGATTCTTCCTATCCATGAGGATGGAATGTTTTTCCATTTGTTTGTGTCCTCTCTTATTTCTTTGAGCATTGGTTTGTAGTTCTTAAAGAAGTCCTTCATGTCCCTTGTTAGCTGGATTCCTAGGTATTTCATTCTCTTTGTAGCCATTGTGAATGGGAGTTCATTCACAATTTGGCTCTCTGCTTGTCTATTCTTGATAATATAATGACGCTTGTGATTTTTGCACACTGATATTGTATCCTGAGACTTTGCTGAAGTTACTTATCAGCTTAAGGAGCTTTTGGGCTGAGAGAATGGGATTTTCTAAATACAGGATCATGTAATCTGCAAACAGAGGCAATTTGACTTCCTCTCTTCCTATTTGAATACTGTTTATTTCTTTCTCTTGCCTGATTGCCCTGGCCAGAACTTCCAATACTACGTTGAATAGGAGTGGTAAGAGTGGGCATCATTGTCTTGTGCCAGTTTTCAAAGGGAATGCTTCCAGCTTTTGCCCATTCAGTATGATATTGGCTGTGGTTTGCCATAAATTAGCCCTTACTATTTTGAGATATATTCTATTAATACCTAGTTTATTGAGAGTTTTTAACAGGAATGGATTTTGAATTATATCAAGGCCTTTTCTGCATCTATTGAGGTACCATTTGACCCAGCAATCCCATTCGTGGGTGTATATCCAAAAGAATGTAAATCATTCTGTTATAAAGATGCATGCACACATATGTTTATTGCAGCACTATTCACAATAGCAAAGACATAGAACCAACCCAAATGCCCAGCCATGATAGACCTGATAAAGGAAATGTGGTACATATGTACCATGGAATACTATGCAGCCATAAAAAGAAATGAGATCATGTCTTTTGCAGGGACATGAATGAAGTTGGAAGCCATCATCCTCAGCAAACTAACAGAGGAACAGAAAACCAAACACTGCATTTTCTCAGTCATAAGTGAGAGGTGAACAATGAGAACACATAGTCACAGGAAGGGGAAAAACACACACTGGGGCCAGTGGGTGGTTGCGAGGGGAGGGAGAGCATCAGGACAAATAGCTATTTGGGGCTTAATACCTAGGTGATGGATTAATAGGTGCAGTAAACCATCATGACACATGTTTACCTATGTAACAAACCTGCAGCTATCACGAAAGTTAAAAAAAAAAAAAGAACCAAGAAGGAGTTGGCATGGCAGTGGGACAGTCAGAAGGGAGCCTGGAAACTGCCGGAGTCCCCGCTGCTCTCTCTGGGAGGAAGCCAGTTTTTAAGAGAAAAAGAAACTGAAAAGCAGAAAGAAGTAGAGAAAAATGTCAGAGCAAGGATCTTGGCAATGATGGAGATCCTTTCCCAGCTACTTCTGGGGGAAAACCTTATCTCTACTCCCCATGGTATCCTTGTGGATGTAAAGCTATTAGTGGAGCTATTAGTGGTTCCATGAATTGTTCTAGGTTGTCACTTCTCAGGACATGAGACTCTTTTTATTTGGGGGTTGAGGATTATCTATCTATCTATCTATCTATCTATCTATCTATCTATCTAATCTACCATCTACCTATATTTCAGGTCTCATATTACAAATGGCACTAGTTTGCTGTCTCAACGTAATTTATATAGTAAAATTGGCTTCTCATTTATTATATGTGTCCTTATAAATATTATCTATATTAACTTTGGAAGTTAATATAGATTCTATATTATCTATATTAACTTTGAAAGTTAATATAGATTCTATATTATCTATAGTAACTTTGGAAGTTAATATAGATTCCCAAATCCTATCCATTTATGGGAAGACAATATTTCCTCATCACTAAGGTCCCTTTGTTGTCCCATATGAGAGAGAGAGAGAGATGATGTGAATCAGTAAGTAAAACTCACTGACTTTATTTAAAGAATAGCCTCCTTTCTCTGGTGCATATTCAGAATTAAATGGGTTAGCTAGAAAGACTATGGAATTTCTTCCTCACCTGCTTGGAATGATTTCTACTCAATTGATAGTCTAAACTTAGAATCATGCTTCATGCTTTATATCATCAGGTATCCTCTATGTGTTATACATACTCATGCTAAAGTTTCTTTCTCTTTAGATAATATAGCATTTAAATTAAATCATGCCTTTTTTTCTTATGACAGTCTTGTTTGTTTGTTTTTTTTTTTTTTCAGAAAATTTATTCTCCAGTGATTGGTAGTGTCCAGGATATGTGCAAGCCACACAGTATTAGGGAAACCACTCAGTGTCTTGCAAGTGATCTCTGATCAGTCTGTCTTCACTAGGTGACACAGCACAGTGATATATTACTGGAATATCAGATACCATGGCAAGCATTCTAAAGACGGTACATAGACTGGCACATTTTTAAAAATCATGAACTTTTTTTTTTTTTTTCAAATTTCAGGTTGATTTAGGAGGTGAAAAGATGCTTTTGATATAGAAGTTTCAAAGACTTTTAGAGTCTTATCAGATCTTCTGGTATACTGGAGGAATAACTCAGCAGTAAATCAAAAACATTTTTTGCCAACACTCCAGTTTCAGTATTATTTTAAAAGTTTACTTTCCTCTGAGATTTACTCTGTGAACACATAGGCAATTATTACATTTCCCTGAACTTCCTTTTCTTCTGGAGCTCAATAATGCCTGTATTATTTTATTATTTATAAATTGCTTCTAATTATGAAGGAACATATACTATAGTAATAAGGACATGAGTTCAAATAAATAGAAAAAAATTCTCTTTATACAAGAATAAGCATTAATATTTTGATCTATTGCTTTTAATCTTTTGTATTTGAATATTTTTTACACAGTTGAAATCACAGTATATATAATTTTATATAATTATATATAATAATTTAACAGTATATATTATTACTTTTTCACTAAATATGGCAACAGGAGCATATGTTCTGGTATAGTTCTGTAAACATTATAATGGTTGCATAATTTCCCATGTTATGAACCAACCTGAATTTATATTAATGTTTATCTATTCTGGCCTATATGTTGTTTCCAATATTTTTAGAAACATAAATAGCTCTGCAATAAATATATTGGCATAAGGATTCTTTGTTTCTTTTAAATTATTTCTTCTGTATATATGATTAGAAGTATAAAAATAGTATCAATAATTATCAGCATTTTTACTCATAATGCTGCCAAATAGCTTTCATACTGCTCTAAGAGTCAAAAGAAAACGTGGTTAATTTCAGTGCAATGAAGGCTCAATGTTATTACGTGGATGTAATTCACCAAGATAATTTGATAGACTCTGGGTTCTATAATATTATTTTGGAGTCACCATAAAGGAGTTCTTTCTTGTTTCACATTATTCAATTTCATTCAATTTATGAAACTCTAATGAAAGTGCAGAAAAGTATTTGTAGTAGAGATAAAGCACCCAATACAAATTATACATCAACGTCATATAATTTTTCACTATTGCGGCATTCTCAAATAGTGTTTTTATAGCATTAGTTCCTGTGGCATGTACCTGTCCCAGTTCAAGCCAATCAGCCATCTCTAACAACAAGGCAGAGTAAGGGGGAAGAATAATATAATCTGTCCTTCTTTAGGCAGAGAAAAATTAGAGCCCCTGGTATGAGGTGAGGCTAGCAAGGGATTATTTATCATTTGATTACATGGATCATAATACTAAAGCTAAAGCTATTGAAATCATTTTCTATTTCACATTACTCATTATATCCTCCCCTACAGTTAGCCTACGGACTAATGTCATACATTATCTGATGATAGCCCAACATTTCCTAAAGAGCATTCTCCAAAGTGTCATAATCAACACAGGTTTTTTGAATGAGTATAATATATAGTAGTTAGAAGGGCCACAATTGTTTTCTATTTTTTTTAAAACTAGTCTTATTACTCCACTTTTACTTGTTTTGATGTGCTCAAATTTAAAATCACTATTTGATGAGGCATAAAATTTTAACTCATTACTATTCATATATATTATCTACAGAAGAGTTTGATTAGATTATAGATCATGCTCTTAACATTGATAAACTACTCTATTGAATGGCAATACTTTCTACAGCTATTATCCTTTTTTTCCAATACGTATCTTATTTTACTCATTTTACATTTAGAAAAAGAGATGTTCAGGGTGGTGGTATACTTTGTTCGAGGTCATTCATTTAGAATTAGTAGGTCTGGTTTGGTAAACTCAATTCTTACTGATTTCAGTTTGTGGTCTTTTCAGTTCACTAAACAGGCAACTGACTCCTAGCTCTCCACTAAAAATGTGAGTAAGTTGACATTTTGAGAAATACTGGATACTGAATAGTTATGGGTAGAGGAGGAGTTGGCAAAAATGAAAGAGGGAACCAAAAATCTACGAAAAAATCAGAGACGAAAGTGAAGCCTTTGTATGATATTATATTTACTGTTTACAGTCAGAATCTTTTCAGTTCAATATGGTGTCCTTCAGTTCTAATTGCCTGGTGCCTGTTAATTTTTTCCTAAAATTTTGAATATTTAAAAAGAGATATATGCCTGTGGTATTTAGGAATCTGGGAAAAGGAGATGTTAGAAGTCCAACTGTTGATTTAATTAGGAGGACAAAACACTTCTTGTTGTACTACTTTTTCTAAAGTTACCTTTTCTCTACCAGTACAGAAATGAATTTTAAAGATTCAAAAGGCAAGGTGGCACATAGTATCTGCCATTACACTATGATCTGAACAATACCATTATCTCCCCTGGGTACCTCAATTTTGATTTATAGTCCTGTAGAGATACACACACACACACATACACACACACACACACACACACACACACACACAAACAGAAATTCAGCTGTTCTCTTAGATTTTGTTGTATTGACTGTTGTCTTCCTGATGCTAATTGCCACCTTTGTCAACAACTTCATTGGCAAACCCAGAGCTCATCAAGCATGTAGACTGAACTCATCTCCTGGGCGGCATCCATACCACCAATTACGAATCAGTGCTTATGAATATAAGGAGCAACTGTCTCTGGAGCTGTGAGTCCATAACTGTCACAAACACTCACATTTATTCAGTTAAAAAGAAAAAAAGAGAAAGAAAAGAAAACAGTTTGAAAAGGTAGTTCAACTTGCTAGTTCATTCAAAGATACTGAGGACATATGCTCAATATGCCATTTCTTTATTGTAATCATGCTAGTTCAGAAAAAAACCCAGTAGGCAAGCTAAATATGCCAGGTTACTTAGGTCGTGGCTTCAGATGAAAGTGTTAGTACCTTTTGCAAACAAAAATATCCCTTCTTATTGATGCCAGTGCTGCTTAGCATTCTGCTCCTCTTTACTACCTTACCTGGTGGCTTTATTATTGCTGCTGGGCACCTACCCATCATTTTATTTCAGAGCCATAACTCGGTCACGTTAATTACTCAAGAATCAGGTGTGATGGTTTTAATGAGCTAATAATAATTTAACGAAAACTCAGTATTTCATGGCTCTATGGAATTGCTCTTGTTCGCCCAGTGACGTGACATGCAGTGTTGTAAAGTTGTGTTAACACCACAGTGCATTCATAGATCTTTAAAAATAAGGTTTTTATGAGTTTTGTTTTGTTTCCTTTTTTCATAACAATCTCCTGTTGATTGCCTAAAAGTTCCTGAGAGGACTGAACTTTGGACTACTTTAAAAATTTGCATCATGTTTTCTTGGCTGCTGGTTCCTAGCACTCCATAGATTAGTACAGAAATCGTTTTACTTTTCTTTAAGCATTAATCACAAAAGAGGGATGTCTTCAGGGAAAAGAAAGCATAGCTATTTAAATTGAAGTAGTTTATTAAATCACTCTGTAAAATTTACTTTTATAATGGAAATACCTAAAGGATAAAACAACGTATAAGAAAGAATATAGTATTTTTTTCTTTACCTAAGTCTTAGTTGAAAAATTTGTTATGTAAGAATATATACTCTGGTGATCATTGCTGGAATAATGATGCAAATTCGTTTTTTCATTTGAGAACAATTTCATGGATTTCTGAATCATTAGCGAGATATTTAATCATGATATTTTCTTAGATCTTTTAACCTTTTCTGGTAAAACTCAAAGTTGGCTGCCATTTGAGAATTTACAACAGTAAATCAAGCTGGCAATGGCTCTATCTTTCCATATTGAAAGACTTAATGCTTGGCACTATCCACATATTTTTGGGATCCTTACAGAGTTGAGGTTCCTTCAATTGCAAATTAATGCATTCGGCAGAAAACCCTCCTAGACCACACTCATATTTTGATATTTAGAACCTATATTTAAAGCCAAAATAAACATTTTTACTGTAGGGACATGGAAACAGACACAGGAGATTGGCTTTTTCATAATAGAAACCGTGTCTGTTCTTATTCTAGGGAATGAGGATGTGATAAATTTAGGCAATTTAAAAACCCTAAATAAACTCGATCATTTTGGAAATCTTATATGCTGTGAAGACAGCGCAGAATTGTGTGATAAAATGCTGCTTGTGGGGACGGTGGTGGCAGTGGGCAACCATGCTAGGTAGGAGGGTCAGCAAAGACCTGAGACATGATGACGGAGGTTTTAACAACCTGATTGAACTATAAAAAATTAATGACGAAAATGAGCTTTTTAAAAATTAGAATGGGATATATATATGTTTTGAACAAATTGAAACGGTGGCAGGTGATCAGAGGCAAGAGTTTTCCATTGACTTTTGAAGCTAAAGTGTCTTATTTTCTCACATATGTGAATAATGACTTTTCATCAAACTTGTTACATGATGATCTGGTGGAAGAAAATTCCAAACAGAGGGAATACCAAATATATAGGACCCTATTTGAGAGATAGCTTGACTCAAAAGAGGGACAGCTGGAAAGTTAAGCAGAGCCAAATGATATAGGGCTTTGTAGACCACGAACAAGGTTTGGCTTTTACTCTTAGAGTGGTAGGAATCCATTTAAGAATTCCAGGGCTGGGCACGGTTGCTCACATCTGTAATCCCAGCACTTGGGAGGCTGAGGTGGGAAGATCACAAGCTCAACAGATCAATACCATCCTGGCCAACACGGTGAAACATCGTCTCTACTAAAAATACAAAAATTAACTGGGCGTGGTGGTGCGTGCCTGTACTCCTGGATATTCGGGAGGCTGAGGCAGGAGAATCGCTTGAAACCGGGAGGTGGAGATTGCAGTGAGCCGAGATCATGCCACTGCACTCCAGTCCTGCAACAGAGTGAGACTCCATCTCAGAATAATAATTTATATATGTGTGTGTATATATATATATGAATTCTAAAAGAGGGGTTGTTCTAATCTGATTTGAATGAAATTGTGGTCGACAAAGAGAAGCTGGGAAAAATTAGGCAGAAGGACAATTAAGTGACAATTACATGCCTTATTCCAAGAAATGTCTATTTGGGTCTTTTGCCCATTTCTTAAATTGAGTTACTTGTTTTCGTGCTATTGAATGTTTGCATTCCTTATATATTTTGGATATTAATCTCTTATCAGTTATATGGTTTACACACATTTTCTCCCATTTTATAGATTTTCTCTTTACTCAGCTGATTGTTTCCTTTGCTGTGCAGAAGCTCTTAGTTTGATGCAATCCCATTTGTCTATTTTTGCTTTTGTTGCCTTTAGGGTCATATGCATTGCCCAGACTGAAGTCGAAAAGTTTTTCCCCATGTTTTCTTTTAGTAGTATTACAGTTTGGGGTCTTATGTTTAGGTCTATAATCAATTCAAATAAATTTTTGTATGTGGTATGAGATAATGGTCCAATTTTATTCCTCTGAATGTGAATATCTAGTTTTGCCAACACCATTTATTGAAGAGACTGTCCTTTTCTCATTGTGTGTTCTTGGTTTCCTTGTCAGAGAGGAATTGACCATAAATGCATGAATTTATTTCTTGGTTCTCTATTCTGTATTCCACTGGTCTACATGTCTGTGTTTATGCCAGGACTGTGCTGTTTTGATTACTATAGTTTTATAGTATATTTTAAAATCAAGTAATGTGATGCCTCAAGCTTTGCTCAATATCACTAATCACCAGGGAAATGCAAGTTTTGCATCAGGACATATAAAGTTTTGGTGGGGCACAATTTATTCCATAACAATGATCACCTTACCTGCCCAGTGAGAGGGGCTTTGTTTGTAGTTTCCTGTCCATCCTGCAATCTTTCTCATGAACATCCCATGGAAGCCTGTGAAAATGAGCTTAGGAATATAAAATTGCCTTGTGTTTGGGTCTTTCCGCTATTCCAGATGGACACACTAGTACACACTGAACCTTTAGTGATTTGTTAAAATTTTACTGATTTCTTTTCTTACCCATGTTTGCAGGGATTAGTTCTTTTCCTCATGATATGCCACAGTGGAGGCACTTCATATGCTTCATTTTTCTTTCAAGTCTTGTCCCCTCTGAGATTCAGACTGTTAGGTTGCCCTGCGATCTCAGCTCTCTGATGAGCTCATAAACACTTACAATTTTGTATTTTATCCTGTATTTTCTCATTGATTGGAGTAATTTTCTCTGCAGGTTTTTATATAGTGATTGGAAGTAAAAACTCCAGTTCTTTGTGTGTAAAGCTAAGCATTTGTCTATTTTCATCTGTTAGACTCTGTTTCCAGCATTTCAACAAAATCTCTTCTGCTTATAAACAATGATCCATAATACAGATGGTTTCCAGGAATACTTCTATTTCTGCTCATGCTCTTAGCAAGTCAAGGATGGAGATTCCTATCTCTAGAGTTGCTGGGCATCCTGCTCATTCCATTCTAAACCTGGCTCTATTGAATAAGGAAAATGAAGTGTCTGAGTGGACATAGAGGAAATGGTGGAAGAAACAAAGTGGGGGAAGTAAGAGAAAGAACATGACTTTGTCTCTATTGAAGGCAGCCATCATGCTCTATGCAGTAGTTGCTGAGTCCTTCATATTGTGGCTCTTACATGTGTCTCCAGCCTCACTTCCTGCCATTCCTGTTTATAAATGCTATGTTGTAGCCATATTGAATTACTCGCCATTTCCCAAACATACTTCAAATTATTTGCAAATGTTGACTTGTCCTTCTGGAATGCCTTTCTATCTGTGGACTCCAATCCCTACTTGGCAAATTCCTACTCAGATTTCAAAAGCGACCTTTTCTATGTAGTGCTTCTTGAAACTCAGGCAGAGGTACCTCCTCCCTCTTATATACAGAGATAGTTGTTTGCTCTTCTGTGATTTCCTAGAAGTCCAATTACATCTTGTTGCACCTGGTACATTATGCTACATTCAATAGATCATCATCTGCCCAAAATCTTGTGAAGATACGAGCATGCAGTAACTGCTGATTTGTTAGTAACCAAATGATGTCTCCTTCTTGAATTGCTTCAAATCCTTGAAGCATGTTTTCTTCTCAAATTACTTAAAGTCTATCAGTTGGTTATGTCCCACTTACAAGGGTCAGGACTGTGAAGCATAAATCCTCCTTGGGGGCAGAAAAATCTGAGAGCCATCAGTTATTGTGTACAAATAAACAAGATCTCCAGGGTTTCTCCAAGAGTCCACAACTAATCTTAACCTCAAAGGATAGGGTTTGGTGTTAAGGGCAGTAAGAAAGGACAAACTAGTGGATATCTAGCAAATTCCCTTTTTTTCAGCTACAGACGCTAGCCTTAGGACCTGTGTGTGTATAACTCCAGACTTTGAGTGATACAGGACCTCCTGCCTCTTCCTGTATTCTTCAGCAAGCTTTTTTGTTTGTCTGTTTACCATGATTTATTTGAAGTTCAATGTCACTAATTCCGTGGTAACTGAACTCTGTGACCACTTTATCCACAACACTTTGAAAGAAGCTATTTAGCCGGTGGAAATATTATACATGGTACTTTCTAGTCATTCATATGTGGCTAGAAAACCTCTCAGTCTACCGTAAGGTTTCCATTTTCCAAACCAGCCACTCAATTCATCTTTGTCACAAGGAAATGAAAACAGGGTTTGTGTTGCTTCAAACAATAGATCTACAAGTGGCTGTGATTGAAGAACCTCAGTACCAAGACAGAGCTGGCTGTTATATAGTATGGTTATGCTGTTCATTTTCCCAGATCATGTTTGAGAGTCTTTTTGTTATTAATCTATTATTTTAAAAATTTTAAAAATTGATTTGCTTAGAGATGGGATCTCACTCCATTGGCCAGGCTGAAGTACACTAGTGTGATCATAGCTCACTGCATCCTTTAACTCCAGGGCTTAAGTAATCATCCTGCCTCAGCCTCTCGAGTAGCTTATACTATAAGCATGTATCACTGCGCCCAGTTCATGTTTGAGGTTTTATGATTTACTGAGAGTAAATATTCTTCCTACAGACAGTAAGAGTGATTACTGTACCATGAAGAAAACTGATTAGACATCAAGTTTAGTTTTCTTACCCTGGAAATTGAAAGGACTTATTCTTATGGATTAAAAAACATTCAACTTTAAAGTTCTGCTGCACTTGGCTGCAACATGTATTACACTTCTATGAATGGCATGTGCTGGGTCCAATACAATGGGAAGAAAAAGCATTCAGTAAATGTTACTACCAATTTTACTTTTCTCTGCTTCCTTTTATTTAGTTATTCACCTATGTGAAATTGTAAGCCAACTGCAGAAACCAGTGTTGCTGCCCTAATCTTCTATTTTAGACAGAGAAACTAGTTGAATATATAGTCACAGAAACAATTACCATTAAATATTTCTGTAAAATTTCAGCTATTATTTATGAGCTTCCTGTACCAAATAAAAACTGGATAGACAGGAAACATGTGAACTCTTCAGAGAGATAATGAAGAATGATGTGATCATTTCAAATTGCTTGGAAAAGGAAATAGCAAAATAACCAACTAAGTGCATTCAGTAATACAGTGTCTTCTTGACGATTTAGAATTGAAAAGGTGTGATGAGAATAAGCTGTATATTCCAAATAAAGTGACCTTATCATGTTTAGTCCACATTCTCCTTATTTCTACCTCCTCATAAACAGCCCCATCAGGCATCAAGAACAAACTAGAGATGAGGGATGCTTTATCTTTAGCAGTGATTTGTTCACTTCCTCATTCTTCCTTTTCACTTGTAGGATAATGAGAGTTAGAGAGTAAAATTGTTTTAGATGATAGAAAGTGATGTGCATATGTGTGTGTGTGTGTGTGTGTGTGTGTGTGTGTGTGCATGTGTGCTCATTAATGAAGCAGTGTTTCTTAAACTAGGCCCCCTTACTTCAGCTTGGCTGGAATTTGTTACAAAACACACATAAATACTTTCACTGGGTGGGGACATTCTGGCAGTGGTTCATGAGTTTCTTTCTCTTCCACATCCTATGTGCCTCCTGGGTCATAAATATTGACATAGTCCTCAGACTCCTTCTAAAGTGTGTCTACTTAACACTTGTAAACCAAGAAGTGTCTGAGGCAGGTCTCCACTGATTTAGAAAAAGGAAGAAAAATGGGGTGGGGAGAGTAGGCAATGAGGCAAGTGTTTATATTCTTTGATTAGTGCTATCTACATTTTATGTGTGAAAAGAGGGGTAGAAGAAAAGTCAATTAGGCATTTGTCTTGAGCTCATAAATCTACATTTTACATAAGATAAAGTAAACGTAAAAACAGTGAGTAGAGGAGGAAGTGCATTTCTACATTTTACATAAGATAAATGTAAATAAAGACTGAGTAGAGGAAGAAGTACATTATGCATTTGTCTTGGGGTGAGCAGAGGCTGATTCCTCATCTTGTCCTTGTTCCATACTGATGAAGATAAACTGGTAACTTACATTGTCAGGGTGAGATTCAACAGAACTCTGTTTTAGGGTTACTTACAGAGAAGATGTATATTCTGAAAGAATTGGGGGCCCACATGGAATTTACTTGAGAGCAGTTTGTGAGCAAGGCTATCTGGGCAGATATATGACCTTTTATCATTGCTGTAAACTAACTTAAGTATGAGGCTATGACATAGGGTGGTGAAATTGCAGCTATCTGCTTGGGAACAAAAGGCAGGCAAATTTTTGCATGACTCAGTTCCCAAGCTTAACTTTCCCTTTGGCATGGTGAGTTTGGGATCCCAAGATTCTATTTTCTTAAACACAATGAATCAAAGGCTTCAGTGACACCCAGAAAAGATATGCCCTGTTGTCCTGCCTATTCACCATGGCTTCTCACAAGTTCACCCCTGTGACAAAATGCTTTTTCCTTGCTTTTCTCCACAGGACCCAATTGTCTGTTGCCATTTGTGCTACTCTTACTATACTTCATGCTTTCTACCACTGTCCAAATTTCCAAAGTCCCTGTACTACCACCACTATCCTAAAAAAGTTTATCTAGCAGGAGTTATCTCTTGTTCTGCTCCAGTCAATTGCTTATTTATTTTTCAGAATGAAGAAATGTGATTTTTTAGAACATACTCCAGGAAGCCTCCAAAATTCATATAGCCTGCCTTTTAGCTGCAAGGGAGTCCATTTTTACTATCTTGGCTCCAAAGCTACCAAGTTCGGTTTTATACCTCACTTTCCAGAAGGGAGTAAATTTGGTCCCTAAATCCTTGCTTGGAAGTGTATTTCCTCTTCCCTCATGCAGTCCCTTCCCTGTTTGTCTTTAAGAAGCTTTTAAATATATGCATAACTTCTGAGGATGTAACAACCTGAACAAACATGTTAGGTGTGCTGTCCCTTTAGACTGGGGCAACACAGGCTGCTTGTCCACCCAGTAAACCTGTTAAGAAAGACCTTATTCTGTCTGTACTTCTTTTCCTGCCAATAAAACGGGACTAAAAACATGTTCATAAATTAATTATGGCAGATAAATATGAAAATACACACAGAACAATTAATATGGTATCTGGTACATAGTGGTACTTGGTCAATGTTTAATTTTTTTATTTTCTTGTCTCTCCTCTCCACCTCCCTCAAGCCACCTGAATTGAGCTCAAAATAGAAAATGTACAAGTAATTTTAACATTGCTGACAGAAGTAAGCCTTCATGTCTGATAAAAGACTATGGAACTACACTTGTGTCACCTTTTTCTAAATATATTCCGGTAATTATTGCTATGACATCTGCCCCAACTAGGTTAATTGCTCTGATTTTTAAAAATAAAATGTACATACATTAAAACAATTATACATGAGCACTTATTCCCAAGAGATCCATTTAAAGCACTTCTGAACAGTGTTTAGAAAACTAGAGATTGGCTTAGTTTTGCTTTACTTTTTGGATGTTTATGAGAACTGACAGGAAACCTTTGCTATAACCAAAGTTTAATTCTCTCATGATATTAATATTTTTATTTTCTCTACTATTTATTGAGAAAAATCTGGTTTAAGTTAGAAAACTAGTTGCGATCGGGAAGTACTTCAGTTTGGGATGTTATAAACTGTCAAAAATGAACTTCCTAATGTGATTACAAGCTACCCTCTTTGGCCTTATTACATCTGATAATTGAACTGTCACCTCTGTGTTTTATTTATTATGATAATGGATGCAGTTGGTAAACCTAAGCAAAAATGTGGAAAATAAGGTTTTGGCTTGTTAGGAAGGCAGTTGTGATATGCCTCGGATTTGAGCATTTGGGAGATGTCAGTCAAAATCTGAGATCTGTTTAAGCAGACAGCTGAATTTTGACAGGAATGATAACCCATTTACTGTCTCTGCAGCAAATAAGCCACTTCTTTACCTCCAGATACTTTTAAAAAATGCATTTAAAACTTGTTTTCTCCTTTCTCTTCTTCTTCCTCCTCTTCTTCTTCATTTGTCCTCTTTGCTCCGAAAGTATGTGAAAAAGGCCACTCAGCAAATGCCTATACATCTTTGATTTCATCCTTAGTTGGAGAATCTAAATTTTATTTGGGGATGTAATGTACCCATCTAAAATATTTCATTTTCTAGTAGTTCTGGTTAATAACATGTTAATAAATGCATTGTGTTGACTTTCTGGGAATAATGCTAGGGGAAGCTGACTCAACTGCTTCCTGGATGGTGAACAAAGCGACAGAACTTTTGGCAGCTGACTTGGACTACGAGTTTACTTGATGACAGAAGCCACAGGCTCAGAGGTAGAACAGAGATAAAGAAAGAGCATGAGCCTGAGGATCCTGAAACTTCCACGGTCTTGACTGCATCCTCCAGATTCACTTTGCCTATGAGAAAAATAAAACTCTATTTTGTTTAAGCCTTGTTTATCTATTTATTTTTCTTTTTCTATAATATGGAGTGCACCAAATTCCAAAAGATACAAATGGCTTTTGTGTTATTTCATGGAATATTGTACTATGGTTTTGTTGGGTGTTTCCATCTTCAAAGCAACCAACCAACCAACCAACCCACCAACCCACCAACCCAAAAACCTACCACCAAGCATACATATAAACTACAAAACAAAATCAGAATTGTGGAGGTCAATTAAGTTTGTTAATCCATCCAATCTAATGCACACATAGCTAATGTGAACACCCACAGTCTATAGGAGCACAGTAAAACTACAGCAATGACAAAGCTAATTCTCCTTATAGCAAAGGTTGGTTTAAGGTTGTTGCAATCTATGGGAGTGTGATTCTTTACACTGAACAAACACGTCTTTGAATCTGGCTGAACTAAGTAACTCAAAAACAGTTAAGCAGAAGGAATACAAAACGCATGTGCAAAGGTTTTTATATATTCAATTTTTGATAGTTTTGTTTCATGAATAGGATAAGTGATGAAAGTATAATTTTTTATGAAGGTCGATTGTGGAAATGTAGATCCACTAAAAGGGTTTGATGATTTTTGTACTTTACATTTTAAAATTTAACGTTCAAACACTTTTGTGTATTTTCATCTTATAGGATTTAATCCTTTTTCAGATAAAAAGTGTTTCTACATGTAAAATTATTTTATCATTCCCATATATGATGTGACAATCATTAAGATAGATATTTGAAACTACAGAGAACAGTTAAATTCAGTTTAACTGAATATAAAACTCAGCATGCATAAATCTAAATTTACACAAAGGAGGAAGGGATTATTTACTTCAGCTAGGATTTTCTTCATTTACCAGTTTTCCCTATAATTTTGCTTCAAGAAGTAGCCCAATTATCAATTTAAAATATATTTCGATTGATACAACATATGTTTCAGACATATCTGGCAAACATAAAGCAAAGTATACCAAAGTCTACATATGAATTGTCAACTCTAAAAGACCTTGGCTCATATTAAGTATTTGGCATGGATGCAAGCCTATGGAAACTGGCTGTGCAGAGATATTTAGAAACATCTATCTTTAATACTATGTAGGACTGATGGTGAGCGTTGCAGCTGCCAGTGATATACCAAACACATTTGCTGTGGCCAAGAGCACAAAACAAAGCTGCTTGATCTGCTGTTGTTTATTATCCTCTTTTTAGTAGTATTCTCAGGTTGCCTTCAAATGTTGAGTTTAGATCAAAAGACTCTGGTCTCTTTTGTTGCAATAGCAGAAGTGAAGTACCAACTGCTCTCTGTTTCTGCAGCCACAGTCAGAATGATGGACAGCAGCTTCTAGATCACATTGCTAAGGAGCACCTAGCATGAACATGGCTGGTTGCGCTGAATGTTGCCTGGATAATACCTTCATTACCTGCTCTCAGCCTCTGCACTAAAAGTTGTGAAGAGCAGATACAGCTGATTTTTTAAAAATGATTTCAACTTTTATTTTGGATTCAGGAGGTACATGTGTAGATTTGTTACCTGAGTATAGTGCGTGATGCTGAGGTTTGGGATATGATTACCCCGTTACTCAGATACTGAGCATACTACCCAATAGTTAGTTTTCCAACTCTTACCTCCCTCCCTCCCACCCCCTACAGGAGTCCCCAGGGTCTGTTGTTCCCATTTTCATGTCCATGAGTTCTCTATATGAAACTGCCACTTGTAAGTGACAACGTGCAGTATTTGTTTTTCTGTTCCTGTGTTAATTCACTTAGGATAATGGCCATCAGCTGCATTCTCATTGCTGCAAAGGAAATCATTTCATTTTCTGTTTGCATAGTACTTCATGGTGTATAAGTGTCACATTTTCTTTATCCAATACACTGTTGATGGGCACCTAGGTTGGTTCCACATCTTCACTATTGTGAACAGCCCTGCAATGAATGTGTGAGTGCAGGCATCTTTTTGTAAGAATGATCTATTTTTCTTTGGGTATATACCCAGCAATGGGATTACTGGGTAGTTCTGTTTTAAGTGCTTTGAGAAATCTCCAAACTGCTTTCCACAGTGGCTTGAACTCATTTACATTCCCATCGACAGTGTATAAGCGTTCCCTTTTCTTTGCAGCCTCTCCAGCATCTGTTTTTTTGACTTTTAAAAAATAGCCATTCTGAATGGTATGAGATGGTATCTCCTTTTGGTTTTGATTTTCATTTCTCTGATGATTAGTAATGTGGACTATTTTTCATATGTTTGGTGGCTATTTGTATGCCTTCTTTTGAGAAGTGTCTGTTCATGTATTTTGCCAACTTTTTAATGGAGTTGTTTTTTTTTTTTTAATTGCTCAATTGCTTAAATTCCCTTAAGCAATATAGTTTCTGGCTATTAGGGCTTTGTTGGATACACAGTTTGTGAATATTTTTACCCAATCTATAGGTTGTCTCTTTACTCTGTTGATAGTTTCTTTTACTATACAGAAGCTCTTTCATTTAAGGAAGTGTCATTTGTCAATTTTTGTTTTTGTTGAAATTTTTTCTGAGGACTTAGTCATAAATTCTTTCCAAAGGCCAATGTCCAGAATAGTGTTTCCTAGGTTTTCTTCTAGGATTCATATAGTTTGAGGTCTCACATTTAAATCTTTACTCCATCTTGAGTTAATTTTTGTACATGGTGGAAGGTAGGGGTCCAGTTTCATTCTTCTGCATATGGCTTGCCATCTATCCCAACACCATTTATTGAATGGGGAGTCCTTTGCCCATTGCTTATTTTTGTTACCTTTGTTGAAGATCAGATGGCTGATACAACTGATATATATGATTAATTTCCCGGTCTTCCTCACTAACAAAATCCTGACTTTGTTCAGTTACCACAAGACCACAGGAAAGATAATCTTACCCACAGCTTGGGATAAATTATAATGAGTGTTGGTAGTGATTGTCCTAGTTTCTTTGCTGTTTATTGTTTTGGTTTGGGTGAGTAACCCATATGAGAGCAGCAGTCTTTTGGAGGGGATTCCAACAATGATTTTTCTAGCTCTTGATAAGGAGACATTAAGGAGTTGTGCTTTTCCCCCTCTCTCTCTCACTTTCCCCAGGTATACTGAGTCTAGATCTAACTCACTTACCCCAGATATACTGAGTCTAGATCTAAATTTGGGAACTTCTTCAGACCTCTTGCAACAATGAAGGAAGACAAACAATCTGAGGGCAAAGAGAAAACACTGAAGAGGATAAAGCAAAGAAAGGAAATAACCTGGTTCTTTTATGACTTTGTTCTTGATGATTGTAACTCACCTGCAGCCACCTCAGCTATAGACATTTGTTATGACAGACATGCATTTCCTTATTTTTAGAGCCAATTTGAGATGGCCAAAGGCATATATAAATCCAACTTGTAAATTATAATAAATTATGATACATGAAATGTAATGTATAATGTTATATTCATAATGTTATAATTAGATAGCAGAATTTTAGGGTTTGTATTAGTCAGGATTCTCCAGAGAAACAGAGTCAGTGGGCAGCATGGGGAGAGATAAGATTTATGATAAAGAGCTGGCTCATATGATTACGGAGGCTGAGAAATCCCATGATCTGCCATCTGCAAGCTGGAGACACAGGAAAGCCAGTAATGTAAATCAATCAGAGTCCAAAGGCCTGAGAACCAGTGGAGCTGATAGTGTAAATTCTAGTGAGAGGACCTAAAAAGACGAGAGAAAATGTCCTAGCTCAAGCAGGCAGACTAGAATCAAAAGGGGGGAATTTCTCCTTCCTCTGTCTTTTGTTCTATTCAGGCCCTCAGTAGATTTGATGATGCCCAGCCACGGTGGGAGGGCAATCTACTTTACTGAGTCCACCAATTCAAATGCCAATCTCATCCAGAAACACCCTCACAGAGATACCTGGAAATAATCCTTAATCTGGACACTCCACAGCTAGTCAAGTCAAGATATAAAATTAACCACAATAAGGTTAAAACGGATCTGTCAATTTGACTAAGGAAGAATAAAATATTAACATAAAATGGGTACAGGTTGATGATTTTTTTTTCCCATGGCATAGAACTACTTTATTAGCAATATTACCATAAAGAAATGCAGGCCAGGCAAGGTGGCTCACGCATGTAATCCGAGCACTTTGGGAAGTCAAGTTGGGCAGATCCCTTGAGCCCAGGAGTTTGAGACCAGCCTGGGCAACATGGCAAAACCCTGCCTCTACAAGCATACAAAAAATTAGCAGGGTATGGTGGTGTATGCCTTTGATCTCAACTACTTAAGAGGCCAAGGTAGGAGGATTGCTTGAGCCCGAGAGGCAGAGGTTGTAGTGAGCCCAGATTGCACCATGTCACTCCAGCCTGGGTGAAGAGTGAGACTCTGTCTCAAAAGAAAAAGAAAAAAAAAAAAAAAGAAAGAAAGAAAAGGAAATGCAAGTGGTTGAAGTGGTTGATGATCCCATAAGATTCTTGATGAGACATTATTTGAAGTGCCTAGGTTTCTTCTAAAGCTTTCCAGAAGCACATCATAAACTTGAACACAACTGGAAGGAAAAAAAAGAATAGAGAAAATTTGGGGTTATAAATTTCTAGTCAGGCAAGAGGTAGAGAGTGTATGGACTAAGCAAATTTACTGGCCCACCTTTAAGACCATTTTTCTCATGCCTATGTCCTGAATGGTACTACCTAGGTTTTCCTCTAGGATTTTTATGGTATTAGGTCTAACATTTAAGTCTCTAATCCATCTTGAATTAATTTTCGTATAAGGAGTAAGGAAAGGATCCAGTTTCAGCTTTCTACTTATGGCTAGCCAATTTTCCCAGCACCATTTATTAAATAGGGAATCCTTTCCCCATTTCTTGTTTCTCTCAGGTTTGTCAAAGATCAGATGGCTGTAGATGTGTGGTATTATTTCTGAGGACTCTGTTCTGTTCCATTGGTCTATATCTCTGTTTTGGTACCAGTACCATGCTGTTTTGGTTACTGTAGCCTTGTAGTATAGTTTGAAGTCAGGTAGCGTGATGCCTCCAGCTTTGTTCTTTTGACTTAGGATTGTCTTGGAGATGCGGGCTCTTTTTTGGTTCCATATGAACTTTAAAGCAGTTTTTTCCAATTCTGTGAAGAAAGTCATTGGTAGCTTGATGGGGATGGCATTGAATCTATAAATTACCTTGGGCAGTATGGCCATTTTCACGATATTGATTCTTCCTATCCATGAGCATGGTATGTTCTTCCATTTGTTTGTGTCCTCTTTTATTTCACTGAGCAGTGGTTTGTAGTTCTCCTTGAAGAGGTCCTTTACATCCCTTGTAAGTTGGATTCCTAGGTATTTGATTCTCTTTGAAGCAATTGTGAATGGAAGTTCATTCCTGATTTGGCTCTCTGTTTGTCTGTTACTAGTGTATAAGAATGCTTGTGATTTTTGCACATTAATTTTGTATCCTGAGACTTTGCTGAAGTTGCTTATCAGCTTAAGGAGATTTTGGGCCGAGACAATGGGGTTTTCTAAATATACAATCATGTCATCTGCAAAGAGGGACAATTTGACTTCTTCTTTTCCTAACTGAATACCCTTGATTTCTTTCTCTTGCCTGATTGCCCTAGCCAGAACTTCCAACACTATGTTGAATAGGAGTGGTGAGAGAGGGCATCCCTGTCTTGTGCCAGTTTTCAAAGGGAATTTTTCCAGTTTTTGCCCATTCAGTATGATATTGGCTGTGGGTTTGTCATAAATAGCTCTTATTATTTTGAGGTACGTTCCATCAATACCGAATTTATTGAGCGTTTTTAGCATGAAGGGCTGTTGAATTTTGTCAAAAGCCTTTTCTGCATCTATTGAAATAATCATGTGGTTCTTGTCTTTGGTTCTGTTTATATGCTGGATTATGTTTATTGATTTGCGAATGTTGAACCAGCCTTGCATCCCAGGGATGAAGCCCACTTGATCATGGTGGATAAGCTTTTTGATGTGTTGCTGAATCCGGTTTGCCAGTATTTTATTGAGGATTTTTGCATCGATGTTCATCAGGGATATTGGTCTAAAATTCTCTTTTTTTGTTGTATCTCTGCCAGGCTTTGGTATCAGGATGATGTTGGCCTCATAAAATGAGTTAGGGAGGATTCCCTCTTTTTCTATTGATTGGAATAGTTTCAGAAGGAATGGTACCAACTCCTCCTTGTACCTCTGGTAGAATTCAGCTGTGAATCCATCTGGTCCTGGACTTTTTTTGGTTGGTAGGCTATTAATTGTTGCCTCAATTTCAGAGCCTGCTATTGGTCTATTCAGGGATTCAACTTCTTCCTGGTTTAGTCTTGGAAGAGTGTAAGTGTCCAGGAAATTATCCATTTCTTCTAGATTTTCCAGTTTATTTGCGTAGAGGTGTTTATAGTATTCTCTGATGGTAGTTTGTATTTCTGTGGGGTCGGTGGTGATATCCCCTTTTTCATTTTTAATTGCGTCGATTTGATTCTTCTCTCTTTTCTTCTTTATTAGTCTTGCTAGTGGTCTGTCAATTTTGTTGATCTTTTCAAAAAACCAACTCCTGGATTCATTGATTTTTTGGAGGGTTTTTTGTGTCTCTATCTCCTTCAGTTCTGCTCTGATCTTAGTTATTTCTAGCCTTCTGCTAGCTTTCGAATGTGTTTGCTCTTGCTTCTCTAGTTCTTTTAATTGCGATGTTAGAGTGTCAATTTTAGATCTTTCCTGCTTTCTCTTGTGGGCATTTAGTGCTATAAATTTCCCTCTACACACTGCTTTAAATGTGTCCCAGAGATTCTGGTATGTTGTATCTTTGTTCTCATTGGTTTCAAAGAACATCTTTATTTCTGCCTTCATTTCGTTATGTACCCAGTAGTCATTCAGGAGCAGGTTGTTCAGTTTCCATGTAGTTGAGCGGTTTTGATTGAGTTTCTTAGTCCTGAGTTCTAGTTTGATTGCACTGTGGTCTGAGAGACAGTTTGTTATAATTTCTGTTCTTGTACATTTGCTGAGGAGTGCTTTACTTCCAATTACGTGGTCAATTTTGGAATAAGTACGATGTGGTGCTGAGAAGAATGTATATTCTGTTGATTTGGGGTGGAGAGTTCTATAGATGTCTATTAGGTCTGCTTGCTGCAGAGATGAGTTCAATTCCTGGATATCCTTGTTAACTTTCTGTCTCGTTGATCTGTCTAATGTTGACAGTGGAGTGTTGAAGTCTCCCATTATTATTGTATGGGAGTCTAAGTCTCTTTGTAAGTCTCTAAGGACTTGCTTTATGAATCTGGGTGCTCCTGTATTGGGTGCATATATATTTAGGATAGTTAGCTCTTCCTGTTGAATTGATCCCTTTACCATTATGTAATGGCCTTCTTTGTCTCTTTTGATCTTTGATGGTTTAAAGTCTGTTTTATCAGAGACTAGTATTGCAACCCCCGCTTTTTTTTGTTCTCCATTTGCTTGGTAAATCTTCCTCCATCCCTTTATTTTGAGCCTATGTATGTCTCTGCGTGTGAGATGGGTCTCCTGAATACAGCAGACTGATGGGTCTTGACTCTTTATCCAGTTTGCCAGTCTGTGTCTCTTAATTGGAGCATTTAGTCCATTTACATTTAAGGTTAAGATTGTTATGTGTGAACTTGATCCTGCCATTATGATATTAACTGGTTATTTTGCTCATTAGTTGATGCAGTTTCTTCCTAGCCTCGATGGTCTTTACATTTTGGCATGTTTTTGCAATGGCTGGTACCGGTTGTTCCTTTCCATGTTGAGTGCTTCCTTCAGGGTCTCTTGTAAGGCAGGCCTAGTGGTGACAAAATCTCTAAGCATTTGCTTATCTGTAAAGGATTTTATTTCTCCTTCACTTATGAAACTTAGTTTGGCTGGATATGAAATTCTGGGTTTAAAATTCTTTTCTTTAAGAATGTTGAATATTGGCCCCCACTCTCTTCTGGCTTGTAGAGTTTCTGCCGAGAGATCTGCTGTGAGTCTGATGGGCTTCCCTTTGTGGGTAACCCGACCTTTCTCTCTGGCTGCCCTTAAGATTTTTTCCTTCATTTCAACTTTGGTGAATCTGGCAATTATGTGTCTTGGAGTTGCTCTTCTCGAGGAGTATCTTTGTGGCGTTCTCTGTATTTCCTGGATTTGAATGTTGCCCTGCCCTACTAGGTTGGGGAAGTTCTCCTGGATGATATCCTGAAGAGTGTTTTCCAACTTGGTTCCATTTTCCCCCTCACTTTCAGGCACCCCAATCAGACGTAGATTTGGTCTTTTTACATAATCCCATACTTCTTGCATGCTTTGTTCATTTCTTTTTCTTCTTTTTTCTTTTGGTTTCTCTTCTCGCTTCATTTCATTCATTTGATCCTCAATTGCTGATACTCTTTCTTCCAGTTGATCGAGTCGGTTACTGAAGCTTGTGCATTTGTCACGTATTTCTCGTGTCATGGTTTTCATCTCTTTCATTTCGTTTATGACCTTCTCTGCATTAATTAGTCTAGCCGTCAATTCTTCCACTTTTTTTTCAAGATTTTTAGTTTCTTTGCGCTGGGTACGTAATTCCTCCTTTAGCTCTGAGAAATTTGATGGACTGAAGCCTTCTTCTCTCATCTCGTCAAAGTCATTCTCCGTCCAGCTTTGATCCGTTGCTGGCGATGAGCTGCGCTCCTTTGCCGGGGGAGATGCGCTCTTGTTTTTTGAATTTCCAGCTTTTCTGCCCTGCTTTTTCCCCATCTTTGTGGTTTTATCTGCCTCTGGTCTTTGATGATGGTGATGTACTGATGGGGTTTTGGTGTAGGTGTCCTTCCTGTTTGATAGTTTTCCTTCTAACAGTCAGGACCCTCAGCTGTAGGTCTGTTGGAGATTGCTTGAGGTCCACTCCAGACCCTGTTTGCCTGGGTAACAGCAGCAGAGGCTGCAGAAGATAGAATATTTCTGAACAGCAAGTGTACCTGTCTGATTCTTGCTTTGGAAGCTTCCTCTCAGGGGTGTACTCCACCCTGTGAGGTGTGGGGTGTCAGACTGCCCCTAGTGGGGGATGTCTCCCAGTTAGGCTACTCAGGGGTCAGGGACCCGCTTGAGCAGGGAGTCTGTCCCTTCTCAGATCTCAACCTCCGTGTTGGGAGATCCACTGCTCTCTTCAAAGCTGTCAGACAGAGTCGTTTGAGTCTGCAGAGGTGTCTGCTGCTTTGTTATTGTTTTCTGTGCCCTGCCCCCAGAGGTGGAGTCTACAGAGACAGGCAGGTTTCCTTGAGCTGCTGTGAGCTCCACCCAGTTCGAGCTTCCCAGCAGCTTTGTTTACCTACTTAAGCCTCAGCAATGGCGGGCGCCCCTCCCCCAGCCTCGCTGCTGCCTTGCCGGTAGATCACAGACTGCTGTAATAGCAATGAGGGAGGCTCCGTGGGTGTGGGACCCTCCCGGCCAGGTGTGGGATATGATCTCCTGGTGTGCCTGTTTGCTCAAAGCGCAGTATTGGGGTGGGAGTTACCCGATTCTCCAGGTGTTGTGTGTCTCAGTTCCCCTGGCTAGGAAAAGGGATTCCCTTCCCCCTTGCGCTTCTCAGGTGAGGCAATGCCTCGCCCTGCTTCCGCTCTCGCTGGTCGGGCTGCAGCAGCTGACCAGTACCGATCGTCCGGCACTCCCCAGTGAGATGAACCCAGTACCTCAGTTGAAAATGCCGAAATCACCGGTCTTCTGTGTCGCTGGCGCTGGGAGTTGAAGACTGGAGCTGCTCCTATTCGGCCATCTTGCTCCGCCCCCC